>NW_026521741.1:0-41331 GCF_021234435.1 Artibeus jamaicensis | reverse complement strand
CGTGAGGCCAATGCATCTCTCAATTCTCCCAGGCTTGCGATCACAGAGTCTGCAGTTGAACTGGGCCCTGTGTCTTTGTACCCCTCCCCGAAAATGCAAGCCGGCAAGCAGACAGGTCTCTGCCTGGTGTTGTTTAGTTTTGCTTATACAGGAAGCAGGGGAGCTTCTGGCCCGCGCTGGTGGCCACTGGGGCCGCTGGGTGCCCAAGCTCCTGTGGTAGACCTCTCTGGTGTTGGTCTCAGACTGATGGCTCTGGACCCTGGCCGTAGAGGCAGCACTGGGGCCACCTGGCCTGGGGCACCAGCCCCTGCCACTGCTTTGTCTTTACTCTGGTCCCCAAGACCCCACTGACCTGCCGCTTTCTGGTGTTTCAGCGTCCGTCACAATCTCTGTTCTTTTAATTTCACAAATGCTGGATAACTGATGGATTAGTGCGCTGCTTTTCTATAGATCTGCCAGGATTTTCACCCACGAGTGTGGGAGCTAGAATCCGCTCCGCCCTACTCTGTTGCCATCTTCCTTCTCTCCCTATTTTATTTTTTTAAATATATTTTATTGATCATGCCATTAGAGTTGTCCTATTTCCCTCCCTTCATTTTCCTCTACCCTGCACACTCTCTTCCCCACCATTCTCCCCTTTAGTTTATGTCCACACATCACAAATTCTTTAGATTCCATATTTCCCATACTATTCTTGCCCTCCCCCTGTCTATTTTCTACCTACCATCTATGCTACTTGAAATGAAGCCTGACCTAACCAGGTCCATGTCAGGAGGGCAGCTCTGGTTCCACCTGCTTCTCACCTTGCTGTCTTGCAGTCCATTCTTCATCAGAGTTTTCAGAGTCCTCCTCCTGGAGCTTTGGTGGCCTGCCTGCAGTGACACATGAAAGCTGGTTAAAGGGCCCTGAGACCTAAAGAAGCAAAACCTTTGTCCTGAAAGCAAAGAGACTGAAGGAGAAACAAGCACCATGAAACTGTGTGACTGGCTCCAATTGGGCAGGAAAGTAAAATGAGTTGCTGTGAGCTCTGTACTGTCAGCACCCGCCCTGCTGTGACTCAAAGGAGCAAATTCCCTGCAATCAGTGTCCATACAGGAAGGAGCTGCAGGCAGATGGAGCCGCCTGCGCCAGAGCCAGCCTAGCAGCCTGTCAGGTTAACCAGGCTCCTCTGGCCCAGCGCCTCGTGCTACCTAGGCTGAGGATCTAAGTTCGTCTTCACTTTCTGGTACCCGTCTTTCTCCCAGTCTCCCATCACTGCCCTCTTCTCTTCGGAGAAGTAGAGAGAAATGCCTTTCAAAGCTTCTTTGGCCTGGAGAGGAGAGTGGATAACACCAGTAACTCAGTGATGCCAGTGAGAACAGGAGCAGGCCTTCTCCTGCCCTGAATGCAGGGAGAAGGCTGGGGCCTCTGTAGTCTCTGTGCCACAAGGACTGTGCCCCATGTATCTCAGTCGTGTCTCGGGTCCCTGAGCGGCTGTTCCAACGGGGGTGCATCTTGGGGTCCTGCTCACACTCGGGCCCTTTTCTCAGTTCCCTGACCCGGCCTTGCCACATGGAGTCTGGTCTCTCCAACCAGTGCTCTGCACTCCCACAGCGAGGGTCACTCAGAAGAGCCTGGCTTCTGCGGAGCTCTATCCCCAGCCCTGTCCCCACGCTTCCCACTGACCCCACAGCTCACCTGAGGCTTCCGCCCCGTTCGCCCCGCTTCTCCCTAAGGGCTCTCCTGCAGACACCCACTGGGGTTCATGGTGTCCCAGCCCCGAGTCCAAGGGGTCTGTGGTAGGAGAAGGCGCTGAGAGGGCCGAATGCCTTTCTCCCCATTAGCAGGGCACTCAGAGAGGGAGACGCGGGGACCCAGCAAGGACCAGGGGCTGGATGGGACGCTGCAGGTCACCTGCAGACCCAATCGTGGGGCGGGGTGGGGGCGCCTTTGTTCCTGTCCTTCTCTCCTCTCCGCCTAGGCACAAGCTCCAGAGGCCAGGGCCCCAGCGTCTGAGAGGCCCCATTGGCAGGCGGTCCTGTGCTGGCGACAGGAAACACTTTTCTCAGTTAAGGGGCTCGGAGTTGCACCTGGGGCTCTGGAGAAACCCAACGCAGGCTCCAGCAGACCACCATCTCTCAGGCTGAGAGGCTAAGGGTCCCTCAGGACTGGATCCTGCTTCTTCTGTGCTGAGGACACTTAGAATGCCTGGGTGAGACAGTCAGACTTCTGCAGCTGAGGAGAACTGGGGCGTCTCCTCGAGCGGCTTCAGGTTCCCCACCATTGAGTTAGTTTCCAGGATGAGGGCAGTCAGGGTCTCTGAGTTTGGAGAAATTTGGTCTTTCTGGGTGAACTGCAGGTAGGGTTCCCCTGAACTGAGGGGAGCTGAGGTTTTCAGGCTGTTTGGGGGTCTAAGCGTTGGGGGTTAGGAGATATGGGGTCCTTCTGGTCTTGTACTTAGACCCCTCAATGCTGAAGGGATTTGGGGCCCCTCAGGATGAGGGCATCTGGGCTGGACTTTGAAGGTCTCACACATAGCAAGGCTCCCCACTTACTGGTCAGTCCCCCGGGGTCCCTGGTGTGCTGCACACCTCTGCGGAGTGTCCTCTCAGAACTCCTGGGCTTCCTGTCATATGGAGCTGTGAGGGCTCAGGGGGCCGAGGTTCCTGCTGGATAGCCTCGCCAGGCCCAAGCCACCAATCAGTGCTGCAATCCCAGGGCCTCGCCCGCCAATGGGCTGTCCGAAGAAGCTGAAAGGGTGGAGCCAGCCTGCTTATTCTTGTGTTCTGTACTGGCCGGAGGATTGGCTGCTCTGGGCCTGGCCAGCACCTCACTCTCAGCCTGCAGCAAGGACCGTGAAGGCTTGGCAGTTTCCATGGCTCGTTTTCCTGCAACTGGTGAGAGACCCACCCTACAGGAGCTGGGAGCCGGGAGCTTTGGCCGGTCTATAGGGTGGACGTGGCCCTTCTGCTGCCTGACAAAGTGTCTTTGTTCCACCAGACTATAGTTGGGATCCCCAATTTTCGTCTAGGCCCCTCCTTGCCCTCTATTATCAAACCCACTTTCAGCAAGAGTAGCATAACCAATGAGAACGCGGTCAAGACTGCATTGCATTTGGGGGAAACTGTTAAGTCGGTAAATTCTGACCACACAATTTGTACACACAATGTAAGTTCCAGAGGGTTCGAACACAACAAATAATAAGTATACTGGAAAAAATACTGCAAGAAATTTACATATCAGAGAAGTGGTCTTTTGAGTAATAGATATGTTTAAGTAACTCGGGTCTGAAAAGATTTCAGAAAAAGGAAGACAATACAAAACCAAACAAAACTAAATAAATTTAAAACATACTGAGAAAACCTACAAGTATTTTGCATAAAAATAAGATATCATATTTGATGACAGGGGTCTACACAGCAAGGTCAGTATATCTGCTACTGGTTTTTACAGGATAAAGTGGGAAGAGTGTCTCTGGTCCTTACCTTGTTTTGAGCACGTAAATATAACTTGATTTCCATGGATTGGAAATAAGCCAACTAACTGTAATTATTAATGTGAAACTGCATAAAGGGAAACCTCACTAGAGTGGAGTTGGGGGTCACTGGGGGTGCTGTCACATAGCACCACCCAGAGTCATATACAGGAAAAACTGTCTGTCACAGGCCCCAACATGAAGATGTACTGTGTGCACCCAGGAGAAACTGACTCCCATTTTCACCATGAACTGAAGCTTTCCTCCAGTGCACTTTCCTTTGAAGTGACCCCTCCCAAGTTCCTTCTTTCTCCCTGTAAAATAACTTTCATCTCCTTTATTTGTGGCACTTGCCTATCACTTTTGCTACAACTTGCTTGTCCCAAATTGCAAATTTTTTTACTGTTTCTGATTAAATCCCTTATCTGCTGTTAAAATAACTGACTGCTATATTTTTAAGGGCAACATAATTTAGTGGCCCATATGGGGATCCAGAGGACTCCTGAAATCTCTGAGGCTGATGAGCAAGCAGGTAGTGTTCTTACTCTGAAAGACTAGGGAAGGGTCCTTTGGTGCAGACTCTCTGGTGATCATTTTGAAAACAGCCATCCAGAGATAACATCCTCATACCCTCTGATCCAGAAATTCCACTTTTCAAAAATTTCCCCTAGTATCCCTGGCTGCCTGCTAGCTCAGTTGGTTAGAGTGTCCTGCTTATATGCCAAGGTGGTCAGCTCATTCTCCAATGAAGGCACATACAAGAAGCAACCAATGAGTGAATACATAAGTGGAAGAATTCTCTCTCTCTCTTTCAAATTTACAAAGGAAATAAAAAGAAAAGCATTAAAAATTTCCTCCTAGTTATTGTTCCCTGTGTATGAAATGAAGTATGTTTAATATATTTTATCCAACACTTACCTAATAACAGATATAATTTTAAAGTTTTCAGTAGAATAGAATTTGTTAAATTATGGTTTGCTCTTACTGTGAAATATTATAGAACATTAAAAGTGGGTGAGGATATATGATATTTCATTAAAGAAATAAAGCCTAGTAAAGTGGTTCTAATGGATTTTAACAGAGAATAATTTCTGAGTAATGCTGTTATGTGAGAAAAGTATCATGTGAAACAAATTGTGTTAAAAAAAAAAAAAGAAAACCCAAGCAGAAGACATGTGCTGAAAGGAGATGCAGGGACAACTCACACAGATCAGGGTCTGAGCAACAGGCACAGGAAAACTTGCTTTTCCTTCATGTCATTTGGGATGTTGTGTCATTTCTTCTTTACTTAAAATAAACCTACCTCTAAATATTTTTGTAGATAAAAAATGGATGAGAAGTAGTTGGTTATATATGTATGCATTTAAATATGACTCAACAAAAATTCAGCACACCCTCATTAAATCCAGTGGCCTGTGCTGCCTTCCTTATCCTAATAGCACCTTGACCACCCAAAGTGTCCAATTTGCATCCAAAGCTCTATTCCAGCAGGAAGTTTCATAGTTCAAAATATACTGTGTCACACAGTCACTGTTTGAGAGATAAAAACCATTTATTACCAAAACAATGAATTTTATATTTAAGTATGGGATCTAAGGTCATTTGTAGAAAGCCTATTAAGAATATTATAAGCCCTGATTAGTGTGGTTCAGCTTCTGTGTCTGGCATATGACAACTAGGGTTCATTGTCCAGGTCCAACTCTGGAGTCTGGCTGTGGGGTCTTGGTTACGGATATGAGTCCTGTCTCTGGTTACAGATATGAGTCCTGTCTCTGAAGTCTGTGGCCCAAGTTTGAAACTATCTGGCTATGTGTCTTGGATCTGGGGTCTCTTTGGGTGTGGCTTTGTATCCTGGGTTTGTTTGTGGGGTCCATGTGCATTTCTATAAATTTATAGTCATTGGCTCTAATTCAATGCCAAGAGGAATCTCAAACTTGGGGCGTGTTGAAGAAGGAAACTTTAGTGCATGTACTTCAATTTTAATACAGAATGGCTGTGAGTACAGAAGGGTTGTTAAGAAGCTCACTATTGTTACATGTGAATTATGAAGCATCACACTGTATCAACTCAGTAGTGCTGCTTCTTAGTTATGTAGCATTAGGACTTTGAGGAGGCTCTGGAGTGAGGCAGCCCTGGGGCAAACTCCCTTTCAGGCTGTTCTGCTTAGGGCTTCTTAGCTCATCTACATGACTTTTGGTCTAGACCTTTCATTTCCCCTTTGCTCTGCTGCATTTTCCAATGAAGAAGTAAAAATTGGAAAAGGAGTCCCTCTGAAGGAGATCAGGCTGGAAGAGCGAAGGAAAGGCCTCTGGTATTGTCATCACGACAGACTAGATTATTGTTATTTTTAAATTATGCTGTGTTTTCCTAATACTTTTTAAGCCCAAACTGAGATGGCTTTTTGTTGTTGTTGCCACTTATTTAAATTATATAGAAAAATAAAATTAATGGAAAGTCCTACCCAAACAGGCAATAACTGCTATTATATTAAGTATATTTGCTTCTAATGAGGTGGGGGATAGGGTGTGGGGTGAGATGGGCAGAGGAGGAAAAAATTGGGAAACTCTAACAGAATAACCATAAAAATAATTTAATTAATAAAGTATATACTCTTCCATACATCACTACTTTGTACATTTTCATTCTTCTACTTTCTCTGGATTTAATTTATTATTCTAAGTTTGTAATATGATGCAAAATTTGTGAATTTTCAGATTTTCTCCCTAATGCGTGCATAATCAATACATTTTCCCATAGTCCTTTTATGTACCATTTTTATTATAACTCAGTTCAAATTATTTTTGACTGCAATTGTAATTTGCTCATCAAAATGCTCACATAACTGATTGAGCTTGGTTGGAAGATGAAAGAACAAGTGAAGACTACCCAAAGTGAAATAAAGCAAAATATTCAGGGAACTGAATATTCAGAATAAATATTCAGTTATTTAGAAGTGTATTTTACAATTTTTAAACATAGAGACTTTCTAGTTACATTTTATTACTGATTGCTAGATTAGCTGTAATGAGAGCAAGAAACATTTTATACCATTTCAATCCTTTGATATTTAAAAAAATTTTAAGTATATTTCATTGATTATGCTATTACAGTTTTCCTAATATCTTCCCTTCATCCCCGCTCTGCCCTGTCCCCCCAACCCTCCATCATCCCCCCTTAGTTCATGTCCATGGGTTGTACATATAAGTTCTTTGAATTCTGTTTCCTATACCATTTTTTATTTCTCCCTGTCTATTTTATGCCTATCAATTATGCTTCTTATTCTCTGTACCTTTTCCCCCATTCCTTCCCTCCCCTTTACTACTGAAAACCCTGCATGTGATGTCCATTTCTCTAATTCTGTTTCTGTTTTAGTTGTTTGCTTAGTTTTTGTTTTCATTGTTTTGCTTTTGGGGGGCTCATTTGTTGATAGTTGTGGGTTTCTTGTCATTTTACTATTCACAGTTTTTTATCTTCTTTATTTTCTTAGATAAGCTCCTATAACATTTCATGTAATAAAGACTTGGTGATTATGAACTCCTTTAACTTGACGTTATCTGGGAAGCACTTTATCTGCCCTTCCATTCTAAATGAAAAGCTTTGCTGGGTAGTCTAATTTTGGATGTAGATCCTAGCCTTTCATGACTTCAAATACTTCTTTCCAGCCCTTTATTGCCTGTAAGATTTCTTTTGAGAAATCATCTGATAGCTCTATGAGCAATCCTTTGTAGGTAACTCTCCTTTCCTCTTGCTGCTATTAAGATTCTCTCTTTATTTTTAATTTTGGGTAATTTAATGACGCTATGCCTTGGTGAGTTCTTCTTTGGGTCCAATGTTTTTGGGACTCTCTGGGCTTTCTGGACTTCTTGAAAGTCTATTTTCTTTGCCAGAGTGGTGAAGTTTTCCTTCATTGTTTGCTGAAATAAATGTTCAGTTTCTTGCTCTGGTTCTTTTCCTTCTGGCACACATATAATTTGGATATTGGAACCATTTAAAGTTGTCCCAGAGGTTCTTAAGCTTCTCTTCAGTGTTTTGAATTTTTGTTTCTTCATTCTGTTCTGGTTGGATGATTATTTCTTCCTTTCATTCCAAATCATTGATTTGAGACCTGGTTTCCTTCCTGTCACTTTTGGTTCCCTGAATATTTTGCTTTATTTCACTTTGGGTAGTCTTCACTTGTTCTTTCATTTTCCAACCAAGCTCAATCAGTTCTGTGAGCATTTTGATGACCAGGGCTTTGAACTCATCATCAGACAGGTTGTCTTTCATCTCATTGCTTAGCTCTCTTTTTGGAGTTTTGCTCTGTTCTTTCATTTGGGCCATAGTTCTTTGTCTTGGTGCCCCTGTCTTGCTAGTCTGGTTGACTATTTCTTTAATTTTTTGGTTATTGGAGTTCCGTGAAGTTGGATTTTCTGGCACTTCTGGTTGTTTATTGATTTTAGATTGGCTGTTATCCTCCTTTTGGTTGTGTGAGGAAATAAAGGGTTTCTACCTACACCTCCATCTTGGCCAGAACCTCAAAGAATCTGATACTGTTTTTTAAAACTTGCTACATAGTACAAGATGGTCAATGTAAAAAAAAAAAAAAAAGAGAGAGAAAAAGTTCCAAGTTTGGTACCCTGCTGCTATCTGTTGTTCATGTTGGGAATAACACCTTAGTGCCTATCAGCAAGAAAAATGGTTGATTCTAGGGGAATGTCAATGACTGTTGATGACAATGGTATTTAGAAGTGTATTTTAAAATGTCTAAATGTAAGGACTGCTCAGTTACCTTGTTACTGGTTTCCAGATTAGGGCAAAGGAAGGAATAAATGTGTTTTATGTGCCATTTGTTGGAAGTTGCTATATAGTGTAATAGGGTCAGATTTTTAGAAGTTCCAGGTGTGCTTGAAAATCATTTGTAATTTCCTTTGTTTGTTAAAGCTTCCTTAAACAATGTAGAAAGTAAAATGTATTTTAAATAAATTTTAGGCCTAGAGGTTAAAAAAATAAAACCACTATCACTTTATATGTAAAACTGAAAGGAACCTTTGGGCCAAACCACTAATATGTGCCCCAAGTGTGCATCTCTGCTTCCATCTCATGGGAATGTTTGGGAATAACATCTTAGTACAGGTCAGCAGGAAAAATGGTTGATTATCATGGAATATCAGTGACTGTTGATTTTTTAAAAGACTGTTTAGAGGTACAAGTCTCAAGTCCCTATTTTCTTTTATTTCTATTTATTTATCTTTAGAAGGGAAGGGAAGGAGAGAAGGAGAGAAATATCAATGTATGGTTGCTTCTGGTGCATCCCCTGCTGGGAACTGGCCTGCAACCCAGGCATGTGCCCTGACTTGGAATCAAACCTCGAACCTTTGGTTTGCAGGCCCGAACTCAATCTACTGAGCTACACCAGCCAGGGCTTTTCTGTATAATTTTGAGTATATGTTATTAAATGAATAAACATTTGGATCTAACTGGTAAATTGAACTTACTGGTATGAAGTACTTCTCTTTATTTGTAGTAGTGTATTTTTTGCCTTCAAATTTACTATATGTTATATAATTTTCATTTGATTAATGTTCATATAGTATATTTTTCCCATTCTTTCACTTTAGATCTCGTGGTATGTTTTAGGTAGCTCTCAATGCTTTATGTTAGTTATGAGTGGCTATTAAAATCATTTAAAGAACTGATTTTGGCAGAGGATGTATTGTAGGGGGCCCAATATTTTTTTCCATTCAGTTGTTCCAACACCTTTTATTACATCACAAATATTTCCCCACAGATCTAAGGAGATATCTTTATTATAGAAAATTTTCATCTGATTTCACATTTATTATTGAACTTTGCATTCTGTCCCATAAATTAGCCTATTCAAAGGCCATTTCTCTACTGTTTTAATTAATCTCAGTTTATAACACAAGACATAATTATATTTGGTTGGGCTAGATTCTATTTATTAATCTGCTTTTCCAGAATTCCCTTTTCATTCCTCATTTTCACAAGTGAACTGAAAATAAAATTGTTTTAGTTTTAAAATGTTGATATTTTAAACTGTATCACATTAAATTTATAAGCAACTTTGGGAAATTGAAATTCTTATGTGTTTTTTTTTTAAACCAAAGAATACAATGTTACTTTCCAGTTATTCAAGTGTATTTCTTTGGGCATCGTTTTAACATTTTGTTCACACAGATCATGCACATTCTTGCTAAGGTTAATGTTAGGTATTTTATCTATATTGCTGCTAGTGGTTCTTTTTGATTCTATCTTTAACTTACTGTTTCTATATACATATAAAGAATATTTATTTATGTGTGTTGCTTCCCCCCACTGTAATAAATTCTATTATTTGTAATCATTAAGTTGCTTTTCATGATTCATCAAGGTAAATAAGCTATCATACAATAATAAAATTGCATTACTTTAGTTACATAAAAACATGTAAAATAGATAACGCTTGAAATTAAATATGAAGAAATGAGATAATGTGAAGAATTAGAAAAAAATTTGTTGGTGGTAAGTTCATTAATGATGAAATAAAACAGGAATGGGATACTTATTTTTATTTTTATTTTTTATTTTTTTAAAAGATTTTATTTATTTATCTTTAGAGGGGAAGGGAAGGAGAGAGGGAGAGAAACATCAATGTATGGTTGCCTTTCATGCATCCCCTGCTGGGAATTGGCCTGCAGGGAACTGGTCTGCAACCCACGCATGTGCCCTGACTGGGAATCGAACCGCAATTGTCTGGTTTACAGGCCTGTGCTCAATCCACTGAGCTACACCAGCCAGGGCTAGGAATCCTTATTTTTAAATGGGTTCAGGGCTTGGACTCTTGTCCTGGTCTTGTAGAAATCAGAAGAGTTTTGCAAGTGAAATTGCGCCCCCTCTAGGTTATCTGAGGAATTCACCATATGGCAGATGACCGCATTTTTAATAAGGAAGATTTTAGATGGTGAATTTTGGAATGTAGGAAAGCAAGAGTATTTAGTTTTAGTGACGTTACAGAACACTTATTATGGAGTGATGTGTGAGCAGCGACAAGAAAGTCGTCATTCTCGGACGCCTGCAGCGCTTCAACACCGTGACTCAGTCTCCCTAGTGCCAGGCTCCTTCCGCCTGCCGCGCTCAGGCAGGTGCCCGCTCAGCCTGAACGCGGCCGCCACCTCTCGGCCACATGCCAGGCCCTTTGCTGCCATGTAGGTCTCAGCGTTCACGCTGCTTCTTAAAGAGATGTTATTTTTCTGATCACTTAGTTTTCTGTCTGAAAGTTCTGTTCTTTTTCTTCATGCACTTACTTCCATGCAAAGCAATAAATTTATTTCCTAACCCTGTGAACAGTGAGCCCCACGAGGGCACGTTTGTTCCTTTCACCAGTGTGTGTCCTGTATTACACACGAGACACGCGTCCCTGGGCCCGACACCAGTAAATGCTTCACGTGTGTTTACCGAGTGAACGCGCTCCCTTCCCGAGGTCGACACCACCCTCTGGTCCGCGTCCCCCTCGCCGGGCACGGCTGCACTTTCCTGGTGCTTGGCTTGGCCTCCCTATAGTTTTTTTTTAAATTTATTTATTTTTTATTGATTATGCCATTACGGTTGTTCTATTCCCCCCTTCATTCCCCTCCACTCTACCTCCCTGTCCCCATTACCCGTCTTTAGTTTATGACCACGTGTCTCAAGTTCTTTAGATTCTATATTTCCCATGCTATTCTTGCCCCCCATCTATTTTCTATCTACTGTCTATGCTACTTATTTTCTGTACCTTCTCCCCCTTCTCCTCCTCCCACTCCCCTGTTGCTAACCCTCCTTGAGATCTTCATTTCTATGTTTCCACTCCTGATCTAGCTGTCCTTTTAGTTTGCTTTTGTTTTAGGTGTGGTTGTTAATAACTGTGCATTTGCTGTCCTTTCACTGTTCATCTTTTTTTAACTTCTTTTTCTTAGGTAAGTCCCTTTAACATTTCATATAATAAGGGCTTGGTGATGATGAACTCCTTGAATTTGATCTTATCTGAGAAGCACTTTATCTGCCCTTCCATTCTAAATGAAAGTTTTGCTGGATAGAGCTATCTTGGTTGTAGGTCTTTGGTTTTCATGACTTGGAATACTTCTTTCCAGCCCCTTCTTGCCTGTAAGGTCTCTTTTGAGAAATCCGCTGACAGTCTGATGGGAACTCCTTTGTAGGTGACTGTCCCCTTATCTCTTGCTGCTTCTAGGATTCTCTCCAAAGAAGTTGGACCCAAGAAGAAACACACCAAGGCACATCATAATTACTCCCTGTGGTTCTGAGCCCTTCGGTTCAGTGTCCTGCTCAGATCCAGCGGATCCCCACCCTGGCCCACCGGTCCCCTGTCTTCCATCCCAGCAGCCGCAGGATCCGGAGGCGCCAGAGGAGGACCCTCATGGGCAAATGGGCTTCGGCGGGGCCACTCCCCCGGAAGGTCTCGGACAGAGCGGAGGGAGAGCAGCGATGTCTGTCTGGAGAACCTCGAGAATTTCGGGGGGAGGAGCGACCAGGACTCTACCCTGTGACGAACGGAGGGGCCTGGAGGGGCGGCGGGGCTGCGATTCCCAGGGGTTCGGGGTTCGGCGTTGGGGGAGGAAGCCCCAGTGAGAAGGGAAGTGCGGCTTGTGTCTGGAAAGAGGACCGGACCCTGGATAGTGGTGCTGGGAAGCGGCGGGTACTGGAGAGGGTGGACGGGAGCTGCTTAGGGAAAGTTTGAACCGGTTACGTTGGGAGAGGGATGCGGAAGGGTCCAATTGGGTGGAACGGAGAGAATGGAGGTTTGAGGACGGGGACCTGCAGGTGGGCGGAGGTGCCTGAGACAGAGAGAGACTGCAGGAGGGTTTGGGCGGAAGGGCGATGGGGCGGTAGATGGGGCACGGGGTCGCGCGCTCACACAGGTTTGGGGGTCCCTCTCCCCCGTGGGAAGGAAAGGAGAGCGCAGGGCAGCGGCCTCACTGTGAACGACTCTGCACGCCCGACCTTCGGCCTCTCACCGGAGAACGGGTCCGGAGGTTCATGGAGCCAGACCCGGCTGAAGGTACACTTGGGCGCGCTCTCCAAGGCCGCCTCGCTCACCCCTCTCTTTCAGGGTTATGAAAAGAGGAAAAACAGAGAAAACCGGCGGCGTCGTGGGAGCGAGGTAAAGGAGCAACGGACTTTTCTGTTTTCCGCTGTGCGGGAACGAGGAGAGGTCGCGCTGCGCTGGACCGCACCTGCGGAGGTGGAGGCTCCAGACGCCTGAGCCAGGGCCCAGCGCGTACCAGCGGCCGCCGGGCAGCAGGTTAGTTACACGCGTGCTTTTCTCTCCTGACCTTTCTTTGGCTGCTCTGGCGCCAGTAGGGATAATCAGCGTTTATGCGTCAGAAATGTCCCTGGTGAGAGAAACGTCCCTGTGGGGGTGGAGAGACCCTTGCTCACTGGGCGCTCACAAGGGGGAAGGGCTGAGAGATTTTGAGGGCGGTTCTGGTCCGATCAACTGACGTCATTGACGGAAAGGGTCTTCTTTGCTGTAGCCACGGTGACCAGTTTTCCCTAAAGATGAAAGTTAAAGTTGATATTTTAACAAAATTGGGTAGGTTCTATAGTCTCCAGGAATCAGGTAGAAGGTGTCAGAGGGTAATTGCTTTTCCCTGCGATTGTTAAATTTGGGACCTTTCTTGCCAGGAGTTACTGCGTCTGGAAGTTCATGGAGCTGGTGTTGGTTTGTGACTTGTCATTGAATTAGTGGGACCACAGCGTTGGCGGCCTTCGTCCTTATTTTCCAGAGGTGAGTGATGTGGAGACAAGACACTTGTTTTCCTGGGGGCTGTAGTTTTCAATCGCAGCGTAAGTATTTTAGGAGAAATAACAGAATATGCGGCTCCATTTCTGCTGGAATTTCCCCAAATTTAATGGATTTAAGCGGGACGGCTAGAAAGGGACTCCGATGCTGGCCCTGAGCTGTGAGGTGTGGGCTGCCAGCCCCTCTGGTGGGGGCATCCCAGCTGCCTCTCTGACGCACGTGGCCCTTGTGCACCTGTATAGGGTGGTGGCAACTCCGGACCCACAGGACAGCTCTGTTCAGTCAGGGAGCCTCCGGAGACGGTTGTCCACCGAAGTGGAAGTCTGTGGTGTCCTTTCCCTGAGAGTTTTAATGGTTTCAGCAGCCCCCTGGAGGGAGGTGTCTCTTGGGACGGGGAGGAACAGGTGAGGCGGAGGGAGCTTCGGTCTGAAGAGGGCCAGCAGGGACCGGCCCTGCTCCGTGAGGAAAATCGTGAGGTTTTAGGTTTTCAAGTGGTGTAAGGGAGAGCTTGGGTGAGGGTTAGCCTGATGGAACTCAGGATTATTTGTGCATTGCTGCAAATTATAAATAAACTAAGGATATTTGAGACTATTAGTAAATTCTCCTTGTGGAATATTTAAAAATGTGCTATGAATAAATATATCTCTAAAAGTGATTGAATTTGTTTGTAAATATAAATCTAAAGAAAAATGGCATAACAGAATTCACAATTTCTTACTCTTAGTTTTCATTAGAAATTAAGTTTTTTTAGAGATTAAGAATAATTAAAGGTACAGAAAAAAGCAATAGAGAAATAACTGTGTACAAGAGAAAAACAAGTTATGTTGTGATTTAATTAAAAGGTATGAAATATGGGCATGCATATTTTAGAGCAAGGGAGTCAATTTTGTCCTAAGTGAGACAGAGGGAAAAGCAGGACAAAAGCTGAGTGTTAAATGGAAGATGGTAGAATGTTTGTGAAGGGAAACAGAGAGAAGTTTTCTCTATGGCAAAGCTGTGGGAATAAACTTCATTAAGTGAATGAATGTACATATAAAAAGTAAGTTGAAGTAGAAAGCATTTTCTGCCCATACAGCAAAGATGCTGTTTCCCTAACACATATTTCTGTTTCATATTGTTTTAATCATATCTTTGATTACTGAAGAAGACAATCTTCTCAATCCTAAAGACCAAACACCTGACAATCACATCTAGACCTAGAGCCGATGTGACAGGACCACTGCTCTCTCATGTGAGGCCTCTCCCCCAATCACAGGGCCAAGATATGATGTGCCAGGCCTTCATACTCTCTGGTGAGGCCCCTCCCCAGAGAATCCAAAGCTGATGGGACAGGACCCTCTGAGCTGACAGAGTGGACCCCGCAGTCTCAGCAGCTCACTGCCTGGAAATGCTCTTCTTTGCTGCCATCTAGTGCACATCCTGGGAATGGCACCTATTTACTCAGCATCTGCGCCGATCATTTTGCGAGGATACTTTGAATCTCCGGGGCACTTCACACAATCCCCAGCTCAGCAGGTTGTACATGCCCGTCGTGGTTGGGCCCAAAGCTCATGTGACAGGACCCACTACTGTCTCTGGTGGGACATTTCCCCTAACTACAGTTCTTCTATTTCCCCCTGTCCACAGTCACAGAACCCGGAGCTAAAGTGACGCGACCCCTAACTCTGGCAGCTGGACACCCTCCGCGTATTCATAGTCCCTGAGCTGATGTCACGGGACCCTCTGCTCTCTCTGGGGGAAACCTGGCTCCAGGTTCCCTGAACCGGAGCTGACGTGACACGACCCCTGTTCTCTCTGACGAGACTTCTCCCAGCACTTCGACGATGCAGAGCTACCGTCATAGGACACCTGCTCTTCCAGGTTGGGCTCCCCACTCACGCACGGGACCCAGAACTGGTGTTACAGACCTTGCTTTTCTCTTAGGTGGGAGCCCTGGCCGTAATGATAAGAGCCAGTGCTGAGGGAACACAGCTCCTTACTCTCTGGTAGGACAGACACTTTCGTCACAGGAGCAAAACCTGAAGCGGTTGTGCCCTCTACTGTCTATAGTGTGATCCTACCCCAGCGTTACAGCACCCGGCGCGATTGACAGGACCCCCTGCACTTTCGGGGAGGGACTCTTCCCCGCACTCGGGGGTGGGGGGGCAGAGCCGATGCAACGGGAACCGCTCTTCTCCCTGGTGGGGCAGTTTTCCAGACGCACAGGGGACAGAGCCTGTGTGACCGGCTCCCTGCTCTGTCAGGTGGGAGCCCTTCTCATGTCCACAAGGCTCAGCTGTCAGGCAAGGTGTCTTTCCCAGGTCGGGTCCCTCTTCACTGTGGCAGTACCCCAGTCCTCTCAGGGAGAGGCCCCTTCCCACACTCCCAGGACCCAGAGTTCAGGTGACAGAACCCCCTAACTTCTCAGTGAGGGGGCCCACCCCACATTCCTAAGACCACCCCAGACTATCCCCTGTTGGACCCCCACACCCTCTCAGGGACCCTGACTGATGTCAGAAGACCAGGTGTCCTCTCAGGTGGGGCCTCTCCTCATGCTCACGACACCCAGTGCTGACGCAAAACCATAGCTTCCTCTCCTTGGCGGGGTTTCTTCCTGCAATACCTGCAATATTGGGACCCAGGGCTGAAGTGACAGGGCCCCCAGCTCTCTCCCGGAAGCCTCTGTTCCTGCACCCACAGTGCGCAGGTGATGGGACAGGACCTGTCACACTCACAGGCAGGGAAGTTCACTGCAATCACGGACCCAGAGCCTCTGCACATCTTGCGATCACCGGGCCAGTGTGGCAGAGCCCCATACTGTCGGAGGAGGGCTGTCTTCACCACACTCTAGTGGCTAGGCCTGTGGTCACAGAGGGACCCCTCCCTTTGCTCATAAGGCCCAGGGCTGACCTGACATGACCTCTTATGCTTTTGGGTGAGGACCCAGAACTCATGGCTCCATCCTCTCTTAGGTAATACTTCTCCCAACAGTCAGAGGACCCAGGACTAATAGCAGGACCCTTGCTCTCTCAGAGTGGGACCCCTTTTCACATTCTGCTGCACATCACCATCTAGTGTGTATCTTTGGAATAGCATCTGAGTTGAGGCTACCAAGAAATGCTCTTTTTTGTTGTCACCTTGCAGATATCTTGGAAATAGCATCTTTTTTCAAAGCATCTGCTCCTATCGTTTTGCAAGGACAATTTTTCGCTCCAAATGACACACACATACTTTATTTAAAATTTTTAATTTAATATTTATTGTATTTTTCCATTACCATTTAGTCCATTTACACCCCTCTACCCCCAGCAATCACCACACTGTTGTCCATATGCAAGGACACTTTGAAGCTCCGTGCACCTCTTACACCATCATGGCCTCAGTATGTGTTATGTGCCCTCGTTTCTGTTCTATCTGATGCTGCTCTTCTGCATATGGGGTTCCTGCCTCTCTCATGTGAGTGAGGTTCCCATGCCCATGTTTGTCTCAAATTTGGTTGTTTTCATTTGCTAATTTGTGTCATACCTGTTGGGTTATTAGACCAGCCCCAAGATTCTTGATGTTGGAGAAAGGTTTGTTTCTCCACCATGTAAGCAAGCAGTCAGGTATTTAATCTGAGGTTAATTTGGAGAGTACATGTACCATTTACTTAAATAAAATTTAACAATTTAAAGTAACTTAGTCTCAAAACTGAATGAGTATGTCAGTGAAGTATGGAGCAATGTACTAATTTAGCTTGTGGATATAAAACTTCTATTTAAAATTTCAGAGGTGCTAATAAAGAGGACGAACATATTGCACCCGGCATGTTGATTTTAAACTGGCTGTTAAGAAAGGGAAGACTGAGAAATTACCTGTGATTGTCATCTCATTTCTTCCTAAGAGGTTCAATTGCTACAATTTGGTTTAGAAAGAGAGCTTTAGCACAACCATCTCAGCTTCAGACAGTAATACTCCTAGGAAAAGCTTGTTGACCCCTTACTCCTTATGACTTAAAGTTTTTGGGGTTGCCCAACAAAAAACAACCTGCCCGGTATGCTGCCTTTTTTCCCCTAAATTACGTACATGTCCCCCATTTCACCTTTAAAATCTAAGACTCTGTTGTTCCATCTACCAAAATGTTCTACATACCTGTTATTAATGACATCATTGTCTTTGGTATTCATTTGAATATGAATTCCCTTTGTGCATATATTAAACTTTGAATACCTCCTGTTAATATGATTGTTAATTTGATTATTATCACAGCTGTCAGAACTTAGAAGGTATGACAAAAGTAATATTTTAATCCCCCACAGGTTTGGTGAGCTGGGCACGTGACATTCATGGCCAGGACACTAACTTCTGGAAGGTGCAGTCACTGAAGCATCATGGATGTCTCCCGGTAAGAGTAAGCATTATTATTAATTACTTTTTGCTCTGTCAACCTTTTGGTCCTATTTTTGCAGGGCTTGGTATAATTTAGTAGTGCTGCCAGTCATTTTCCTCTCTCGTGCCTTTACATTGGCATGACATAGTATTTCTGAGCCAGCTGCTCGGACTCAGAGAGTCAGGAGGGTTCTTCAATGGCTCTGTTTACATTGTGAGGACTCGGATCTGCTCCTGCATCTGGCATCTGGCAACTGGGCTCCACTGTCTAGCTCCAACACTGGAGTCTTACAGTCTGGCTGTTGGGTCCTGGTTACAGTTCTGGGTTCTGTCACTCAGGTTTGTGGCCTGGGATTGAATCTGTATGTGGCTGTGTATCTGGGACCTGGGGTCTCTTTGGGTGTGGCTTCATGTCCTGGGTTGGTGTGGGGGGTCTATGTGCAGCTCTGGCTCTAGGGTCTGATATACAGAATCTGGTTCCAGCATTTGCTGTCAGTCTCTGTTGTCTGGTGTCTGGCATTCAGGGTCCATGGTCTGGTCTAAGTCATGGGGACAGTTTTGGGATTGGGATCAGGGTCTAGAGTTTAGCTTTTGGTTCTAGGTCTGCTCTGGGGTCCAGGTTCTGGAGTTGAGGGCCTGTATCTGGGTCCCAAGTCTGTTTTTGGCATCTGATGTCTGTGAACTGATGGTCAGTGGCTCCAATTCAATGCCAACAGGAGTTCCAGAGGTGGAGTGTGGTGAAGAAGGAAACTTCATATAGTGCAAATAGCTCAGTTTTGACACAGCATGGCTGTGCATGCAGCATGACTGACTGCTAAGAAGCTCAGTATTGTCATAGGTGAATTATGAAGTGGCCCAACTGTGGGCCAGCTCAACGGTGATGTTTCTCAGCTGTGAAGTGTGAAGGCCATGAGGGGACCCTGAGAAGTGAGCCAGCCCCAGAGCACACTCCCTCTCAGGCTGTGCTGCTCAGCGCTGCTCTGCTCCTTCTTGTCTGGTCCTGTCATTTCCCATTTGCACACAAAGAAGTGCACATTGGAAAGGGGGCCCCTCTGAGGAGGAGATTGGGCTGTGCAGACAGAGAAAAGGCTTCTGGTATTGTCACCACAGCAGTCTAGGTTACTGTTATTTTTAAATTATGCCATGTTTTCCTCTTGTACTTTTCCCCCCAAATGAGACTGCCTTTTTTTTGGTTGCAGCTTATGTAAATTGTACAGAAAATAAAAATTCATTGAAAATTCTACCGAAACAGATAATAACTGCTATTGTTTTAAGTACATACCCTTCCAGGCACCTCTACTTGCATATTTCCATTCTTCTACTTTCCTGGATTTAACTTATTATGCTGGGCTTGTAACATGGATGCAAAACTTGTGAATTTTCAGCTGTTTTTCCCTAGTGTGTGGACTTATCACTACATTTTCCCACAGGTTTTTAATGTATTATTTTTATTATTATTCAATTCCAGGTATTTTTTAACTCCAATTGTGATTCATTTTGAGGATTATTTAGAAGTGTATTTCATAAGTTTTAAATGTAAGAACTATCTAGTTACCTTTTAAAACTGATTTATACATTAGCTACAATGAGCACAAGAAACATATTTCATATAATTTCAATCCTTTGAATTTTTTTTGAAACTTGCTTCATTACAATATGGTTAATGTAAAAGCTGTTCCAAGCATGCATCTCTGCTGTCATCTCATGGTCATTTTGGGAATAACACCACTAAGGTGTTATTCCTGCAGGTCAGCAGGAAAAGCTGTGTATAGTCAGTTATCTGTTGAATCCAGAATTTGCTGCTCATGGTGTTTCTTCTACACTTATTGAATTTTTTGAGGCAGTTTCTTGTTTCTGAAAGAGGTATGCTATATCTCTGATGAGAGAGGTTTGTTAAATCTATCATGATTATAAATGTTTTTTTATGTCTGTGTTCTATATAACTTAAGTTTATAATACTAAGTACATGGTGAATTTGGATCTTCCTGGTAAACTTATTAATATGAAGTGCTCTTCATTTCTAGTAATGTTTTTTACCTTGAAGTCTATTACATGTTATATAATTTTCATGTGGTTTATTTCTGCATAACACAGGGTGGAGCAAAAGTAGGTTTGAAGTTATGAGTATGAGAAACAAAGTTGATTGTATTATTATTTAATAATTATATTATTTTTCACGTGAGTGATTGTAAAGCTACTTTTGCACCATCCTGTGTGTCTTTTCCCATCCTTTCACTTTCAGTCTTTTTCCACCCTATGTTTTAGGTCATTCATATTTTTGTCCAGTTTGTGTCTTATCCTTTTATTCTATGAACTTTTTCAGAGTATTCTTTAATTGTATAAAGTACACATTATTAATGTATTTTTTCATTAAACTGCATGTCCACAAGTATACCTCATTTCTGGCTGCTTTTGTTTAAAGGACCACTGAAAATCAAACCTGCAGATGAGGGCAGGCCTGTCTAAAGTCAGAGGCAGGACTGGGCTGGAGGTGAGGGTGGGCCGCAGATGTGGGTGGGGCTGGGTGGGAGGCAAATAGCAGTGCAGGCCTGAAGGGCTGGCAGTTCTGGACATGAGATGAGCAACCACTTAGACTGGAGGTTAGGTGCTGCTGGCTGCTGGTCTTGTGGGTCACGAGATAATGCTGACGGCCAAACGTGATGTAAGCAATGCAATCCAGGGACACTGGTCAGCTGGGTGGGGGATATGAGGTGAGGGGGTGGGTCGCAGATACAGCCACCCTGTGGGGAGCAGAAAAGGGGGACCAGACTGTTCCTGGGGTACATGTCCCAGGTTCCATTTAACTGACCACTTCCTGTGGGGCCACTTTTCTATGTTAATTTAGATTATATTTAGTTTATAAACAACTGTGGTAAATAGGTGTCATTATATATATATTTTTAATCCAAGAACATGATGATATTCTTCATTTGTAAAGTTCTGTTATTGGGTAGCATTTTTCCAATTTCGTTCACACAGATCCTATACATTGTTAAGTTTATTCCCAGGGGTTTTTTTTGTTTTGTTTTGTTTTACGTGTTTTATTGCTATTGAGTCTTAATTATATCTTTAACTTACTATTTCTACACGTTTCTGCATGTTATTTCCGTCATTATAGTAAATTCTATTTGTGATACTTTCCAGTTGATTTTCATGGGTTGTCAAGGTAAACGTGCTCTCATGCAATAATCATTCCTTTTGGTAGCTGTATGTGACCTAGACATAGTGAAAGCTCAAAAGGAAACAGAAGGAAGTGAGGTAATGTGAGGAGCTAGAAAAATTGTCTTTGTTAGTCATAAATATATTAACGACTAAAACAGTAGCATCATCTTAGCCTTTTAAATGAATTTAGAGCCTGGATGCATAGTGTTCTAGAAAACTCAAGTATTTTGTTACAGGAAATGTGCCCTGGGTAGGTAATCTGAGGAATACACAATGTAGCAAACGTCCACATTTTCAAAGAGGAGAACTTTAGATGGTGAATTCTGGAATCTAACTGAGTAAGATTCTTTGCTCTAAGTGACATTATGAAATGGTTATTAAAGTGATTCATGAGCAACAAAAAGAAGCAGGGATTCTCATTGCCTACTCTGTTTTATCACAGTGTGATTCAGTTTCCTAACTTGTCAGACCTTCCTTTGCCTCCTGACCTTTCGCCCAGAATATTTGCAAGATGGCTGGCATTTTTTTTGTTGTTGTTCTTTAAGTTTCAGCTTCTATGATGTGCGTTGAAAAATAGGCAGCATTTCACATCTAGGGTGCAGAGGGACATGCTGTTTATATTCTAATGGACTCTTCAGGATACGGAGCAGGATTTTTCATTCTCAGCACTATGAACCTTTTGGGCCACATAATTCATTCTCTTGGGGGATTGTCCTCTGCATTGTAGGTGCTTATTAGCATGCAATATCTCTACTCACTGCAAACAGATAACACCCTTTCTTCCCCTCCCCTCAGGACAATCTAAAATGGCTCAGTATATTGCCATTTTAGATGATTATAAATGATTTAATAATTATATATTTAATTATAATGTCCCCTTGGGGGAAAAAGTCACCTTTGGTTGAGAAAAAGAGTTTGAAGCTTTTATCATTTTTGAAACCAGAACAATCTTGCTGTGGTATGCAGTATTTTTATTATTTTTCTATGAAAATTATTTTTCACTCTGACTGTGATTTATTTTGGAAAGTTATTTAGAAATGTGTTTTAAAACATCTAAATACAGGGACTTTCTAGTTACCTTGGGACTGGCTTCCAGGTTGATGGTAAAGAGACCAATAAACATAGCTTATGTGACATTCATTGGAACCTGCTTTATAGATTACTATAGTCAGTTTTTAAAAAGTTCCAAATGTGCTTGAAAATCACTTGTAATTTGTTTTGTTGCTTCTTACTTAAACAATGAAAAAAGAATTTATTCAAAATTTTACCCCAAGAGTTAAAAAAACTATCATTTTATGCATATACACTTGTGCATATGTCAACATGCACGTTTCTGTCTAGTTACACTGGATTTAATTTACTATTTTAGATTCCAAATATGGGTACAAAACTTGTATATTTCAGCTTTTATTTTTGATACTGTGCATTTAAGGGTGAAGGGTTTTTTTTTTATAAGTTTTGGTATATAGTATCTTTGTCACCATTCAGTTTATTTTGTAATTCAAATTGTTTTATTTTTTAGGTTATTTGGAAGTATATTACATCACTACCAAATATAAGCACTTTCCAGTCACCCATTTGTAGTGAATTCTAACTTAAGTGCAATAGGAGCACTTAAGAAATATATTGTATAAAATTTCAATGTTGCGATGTTTGTTGAAACTGGCTTTACATTGCTTTACATTGTCTTGGCCAAAAGATAAAAAACTTCTGGGAAGACAGAATTATGAATATGCCTGAAAGATTGCATAAAACAGTGGAACAAAATGGCTAATATGTTCTTCAATGAAATTACTGTTGAAAACGAAAAACGTCTCTTTCATTATGTCTTTACTTGAAAACCAAATGAACCTTTTGGCTAAGCGAATAAATAGTACAGTGCTCCAAGTGTGTATCTCTGCTGCCATCTTGTGAGCATTTTTGGAATAACATGTTAGTGGCAGGTCAGCAGGAAAAGTGGTTGACCATAGTAGAGTACTAGTGAATGTTGACTGCAATGTTATTTAGATGCATATTTAGTAACTTTTAAATATCAGGACTTACCAGTTACCTTTTGTTCCCAATTTCTATATTAACAGCAATGACAGTAAGAAAAATACTGTATATAATTTCAGTCCTTTGAAATTTTTTAAAACTTGCCTTAGCACAGGATGGTCCCTTTGAAAAATGTTCCAAGTGTGGCCCTCTGCTGCCATCTCATGTGTCTGTCACTTGTGAACAACAGCTTCAAACAGGCCAGCAGGAAAAGTCATTGGCTATAGTGAATTATCTACTAAAGGTTAATGGAATGTTATTCGAGAAGCATATTTCACTATATTTAAATAAAAGGACGTTCTAGTTACCTTCTGTTTCTGACTTCTACATTAGCAGCCATGAGAGTGACACCTGTATTTTTTATAATTTCAGTCCTTTGAAGTTTGTTGGAAACTGATGGATAGTACAATATGGTCATTTCCAAAATGTTCTAAGTGTGTGTACTGCTGTCATCTTGTGGGCATTCTGGGGAGTGACACCTTAGTGCAGGTCCCCAGGAAAGGTGGTTGATTCCAGTGGCATATCAACCACTGTTGACTGCAATGTTATTTAGAAGTGTGTTTCATAACTTCTAAATGTAACAACTTATTAATTACCATTTGTTCCTTATTTATACACTAACAGCAATGAGAGTAGGAATTATGCTCTGTACAATTTTAGTCCTTTGTAATTTGTTTAATCTTGCTTTACAGCTCATTATGGTTACTTAGAAAAATGTCCTAAGTGTGATTCTCTTCTCAACTGAAGTTCATCTTGGGAGTAGCACCTTAGTGCAAGCCAGCGGGAGAGGTTGTTAGCTGTAAAGAATCATCTACAAGTGTTGAATGAAATGGTACTTGGTCATGTATGTTACTACTTTCATATAAATGGACTTTGTGGCTCATTTTTTCTTCTCTCACTTACATACAACATCAGCATCTTTACATCAGGTAACTAGGTGCCTTTTGTGGGCCAGACCCGTGTTCATGTTTCAGGCATGTTCATGTCTTTGTGGTCCAGTGTCTTGTGTGTATTGACATCCTGTCAGCATCGATGTTCCTCCCATGTTGATGTCCCCACCACGCTAATATCCCAGTCTCACTGAAATCGTGATTCTGTCTAGGTCCCCTCTGCTTTGGTGCCCCGGCTGTGCTGCCATCCTCTCTCCATGCCCCTTCCACGTCACTTTCCCATCTGTGTCGATGTAGAGGTTGTGCTGCTGTGTTGCCTGCATTTCAACATCCCATCTGCCTTGATGTCCTGGCTGCGCTGCTGTCCCACCTGCGCAGATTTCTTGGCTGTGCCACTTTCCTATTTTTGTCAATGTACCAGTTCCCTCCGTGTCCTAACCACGCTTCTATACCATCTGAGTGGATGCCTTGACTGAATCCATACGTGAGCTGCACCACTGTCCTTTCTGTGTAATGTCTTGGCCTTGTCGATGTCTTGTCTGTGTCAGTGTCCTGGCTGTGCCTTTGTCCTCCTGCATTGATATCCCAGCTAATTGATGTCCCAACTGCATCCATGTTTCAAACGTGCCCATATCCTGGCCACCTTATGTACTGGAGCCACTGAGGATCTGACTGTGTCATTGTCCCACCTGTGTGGCTGTCTTACCTTCTGGTAGGGGCTACATGGAAACCAGCCTTGTGCTCGCAAGCGCTGCTGCCCTCTGCTGGCTGCAGGCAGAGGCGGATAGTCCTCAGTGGACAGGGACATGCAGTTCTTTGACCCTTTGTGGGCGATGCAAGGCCCTCCTGGCAGCCAGTCACTCTCTCAGGCCACATCTGCTGCTGTTGCCACGAGCTTTAACAATTTAAGCAAAGTAACCTATTCTCAACTGAATGGTTACATTGATGAAATTTGGGAGACTTTATTACTTTAGCTTGTGTTCTATAATTTGTGGGATTGTGTAACAAAAAGTAACATTCCACGAATGCTGCGCTTTTCATAAATTACTTATCACCCATTTCACCTCTATAAGACCCTGTTTCCCATACTCCTAAATGTCCTATATACCTGATATCACCTCATTGTCTAGTATGCATTCGTACTCATGCACGTATTAAATGTTGAATGTCACATATGGATCTGATTATGTTATTTTGATTATTATCCCACGGGTGTTAGAACTGACAAGGTTTGTGGAAAATAATAACTTTTTAATCCCCTTCAGTTTGAAAAGCAGACAGTGTGGAATGAATAGTGAGACAGTGCTAACTCCTGAAGCTGTTGCAGCTGAGAGATGGTGGACATCTGCTATCCAAGGTCAGTATCCTTTTTGTTCATTGTCTTTTGGCCTATTGCTGCTGGGTTTGGTAAAATTTTGAAGTTTGCATTTGGAAAGACATAGGTTTTATTTTATTGAATCACAAGTTTGTTTACAGTGTGAGGATCTGTTTCAGCTGCTGCCTCTGGCATTTGGCGAATGGTGTCCAGTGTCTGGCTCCAACTCCAAATTCTGGCCATGGCATCCTGGTTGTAGATCTGTGTCCTGTGTCCAGGGCCTGTGCTTCAGAGTCAAAATGTATTCAGTTGTGTGTCTACAGTCTTGCACCTCTTAGGGTGTGGCTTTGTGTCCTGGGTTCACAGGTGAGGTCTATATGCAGATGAACCTTTTGGTTCTGGTGTATGGAATCTGGCATTGAGGGTCTGATGTCAGTCCCTGGCATCTGGTATTTGGCCTTCGGACCACATGGTCTGGCCCAGGTGAGGGCACATTGCTTTGGGTTTGGGGCTTTGGGGCTTTGGGCCTGAAGTCCAGGTTTTGGTTTGGATCTGCTCCAGGGTCCAGTTTTTTGGAGTCAACGGTTAGTGTCCAGGGTCCTGAGTTTGGCTCTGGTGTCTGATGTCTGTCAACCGATGATCAGTGTGTCAAATTCAATGGAAATATGAGTCTCCAAGTGTATGGAATTGAGGCAGGTTAATAAAAAAGGTAGGAAAATTCCGTGGCAAGTGGAATGGGAAAACTGAGCTTGTTAGCTAAATAAAGCCTAGCAATTTACAGCCAGGTAATAAATCTGAGGCCCTTATCTTCCCTAACCAAGGACATTAGAGAGCAAATGGTTCACACATTCCAGACCACACAGGGGAAGACCCACCTCAGTCCCAGCCCTTCTCTGGTGACCTTTATGAAGGAGAAAGTCACCATAGCAGAACCCTGGTCACTTTGTGTGCTCGCTTTGTTGCATGAGCACATCAAAGGGCATTCCTGGAAAGCTGAGTATTCTGTGCAGATGACTCTTCTAAGACCTGCTATAAAGTCCTCAACATGAGAAAACAGGTAAAACCCTATAAAAAGGACCCAGTGTGCACTGTTTGTTGAGCACACATGCACCTTCCCTTCTCTTGTTTGCTGCATATCTTTGCTTTGTTTCTTCTTATCTCCAAAGGTCCCCAGGAGATTTGCAGCCAGGGGAGCAAGCGGGCAGTGGAAGCTCATCCAGGGCTCACCCCCTGATCCTGTCTCCAAGGCCCTTCTTTGTGTCTAACTTTTTTGTTTCTCCAGAAGCAGCTCTGCCTATGCTCACTCTTGTTGCTGTGATTGTGCCTCTTCTCTGTGAAGCCCTTTCTTTGTTTCACTGTCCTTAGATTTAATATACAAACTCTCAAAATTGCCTAACTTTGCATTGTGGAATTTTTTACTGCAGGAGGTCAAGAATCTACACACATGAGACCTTGCCAGGGCCAACCTGCCTTGGGTCCAGTCCTTTTTCAGTCACAGAATAAGCAAATTATGTTTATTCATTTACCTGTGGATGGACATTTGAATACTTTCTACCTTTCAGTTGCTAACAGTGCTGTTATAAATAATCATGTATAAGTTTGTTATCACATCTGTTTTTAATTTCTCAGACATATATTTTGAAATGGAGTTATTGAACACAGTAGGGTGATTGTTTTTGAGGAAATGCCAAACCATTTTATACAAGTTCTGCAATATTTTACATTTACAAAAGAAATGGTCAATCATTCTAATTTTTGCTTGTGATTATAAATATTTCTCAGTTTTGCTTTCTCATTATACCCTTTGTAGTGTGTGGGAAAGAGTATTATGCCATGATTTAGCCATTAACATAATTTATGGTGTTTTTTTTATTTGCCACTTATATGAATGTATTCTCTTTAGAAGGGACCATTCAAGTTCTTTAAAAATATAGATGTCTGCCTTGGGTGGTATGACTCAGTGGATTGAGCACCAGCCTGTAAACCAAAGGGTCTTGGGTTTGATTTCCAGTCAGGCCACATGCCTGGGTTGAGGCCAGGTCTCCCAGTAGGGGGCCCATGAGAGGCAACCGCACATTGATGTTTCTCTCCCTCTTTTTCTCCCTTCCTCCCCCTCTCTAAAAATAAATAAAATGTTTAAAATAACACAGGTGTCTCTTCATTGATGATTCAAAGTTCTTTGTTGTGGAAGAAAGAGTCTTACTGAAAGTATAGTGTGCAACCATTTTCTTCAATTCCATGTGTGGTCTTCTTCCTCTCCGAATAGCTTATCCTGCTACCCAGAGTACTTTAATCAGGAGGAAAACACATTTACTCATTTACTTTCATTGTTTTTGCTGTGGGAGAGTATGCCTTGATATGCCAGCAGGAGCCTCATGGATGTCATGTCTAATGTGTGTCATCATTGCCTCATTTAATTTGCTTGATTTAATATAATTTTTTACAGAAACCTGCTTTATGTTTTTAAAACATTAGTTGTTTAAGTTCCAAGCATTTACAGGTTCCAACAGGAGGACAGACTGTTCTCTGTGGTATGATGTCTAGAGTTGGGCATCTGGAGTCAGGGGCAGGCTTTGGACCCTGGGTCTGGTGTCTGGCATGTGGCATGGTTCAAAGTTAGGATTAGGGGCTGGGGTTGTGGTTGATACCATGACTTGTCTTTAACCCCATTCAAAACCATCATGTTAGATTGTATTGTGACAGGTGTCCTATCAGCATGTGATAAAAATCTCACCACAAGTGGTGAATATATGGTTGGCAATTTTCACACTGAAGATACATGAACATAAGCAACATTTTCAATCCCTTTGGCTTTGTCATTTTAAGAAAGGTACAAGGGTAACTGTAAGGCAAGAAAAGGTCTTTGGTGTGTGTGGAGAAGATGCTGTGACTGATGGAATGTGTCAGTAGCGGACAGCGCAGTTTCATGCTGGAGACTTCTCCTACCGGCAGGCAGGCCAGGTGCAGTGGAGAGCCCTCAATGGCAGACGTTCACTGAGGACAGATCACGTCATGGCAGGCGGGAGACAGGCAACATGCTCAAAGTTTCCTAATGAGGCTTCAAAAATCATATGCACCAGCTTGGTTACATTAATCGCTTTGATGTTTGGGCTCCACAGGAGTTAAGCTGGATGGTGGGGGACCCTTCTTGACTGGATTTCTACAAGTGGTTCTCCACTGAAACATAAGAAAAACATTCAATTTTCAGGTCAAATTGTTAGGGGGTGATGGATCATTGCTATTTTAGAATAATGTGGATTGGGAGAGATTGTGGGCAAACAAAGGAACCACCATTCACCCCTCCAATTGGTGGTCTTCAAGCAAAAGGTGATGATGCCCTTGTGGTGAATTCAGGAGTGAGTCCTGCAGAAGGAGCTCATTTCAGAAAGCCAGCAGGTCACTGGCAACAAGTAATGCTTCCCATCAGACCAACTGAAAGCTCTGCCTGAAGGAAACAGTCCAGAATTTGTCAGCAGAAGATTCTGAAGCTTCAGGATAAGATGAGAGCACACAATTCTCTTTGGTGGCCAGAGAAAAACAGTTCCAGTCTGGATTCACAGTCGTAATTCTTCTAAAGTACTCACCAGACGTTGTGCCTTCCCAGGCTGTTTAGTTCCTGTCTCTGAATTTTTATTTATGGAGAGAAATCTCCATTCCCTGGAAGACTGCAGAAGATATCTGGAAGAGATCTCTGCTTCGAAAGGTCGGAGCAGAGACAATATAGTGGGACGATGGAATGGTGAAGTCGCCTGAAAGGTGGCAGAAGGCAGTGGAAGAAAACGTTCACAACATTGTGCAGTCACAATTTTGGGGGGGGGGGGATGAAAAATTTGCCTGTCACTGCATCTCACTATAAAAAGCGAAGGAACCTTTCAGCCCAGCAATTAATGGGATATGTGCTGCATCTGTCGGTCTCTGCTGCCATCTGGTGGCCTTTTTTTTAGGAACAACACCTCATACAGATTAGCAGGAAAAGTGGTTGACTCCAGTGAAGTAGTACCAAGGACTTTTGATGGCAGTGGTTGTAGGAGACTGGTTTGTTTTGGCCTGGCAAATGTGACTCAGCTCTGTATGGAAAACCTACAGAAGCAAAGTGGTGGGCAGGAGCCAGACCTTCAAACCGAGTTTTCCCGTGGGAATCAGGCCTAGAAAATGCATACAGATTGTTATGGCTTGCTCTAGCTAAAACTCCATCACCCTGGTCTAAAACAACAAATATGTATTGTCTGTCTATCTTCAAGGTAATTTCCAAAGCCTGTATGAGTTTCCCCAAGGACAGAGCTAATCAGTTCATCGCCATTCCCCTCTGCATATTATTTTCATTTCCTTGATTGTACCTAAAATGTAGACAATAATATTCTATGTAGTAGATAATAAATCTTTCTCTGATGTAAGACCCCAGGAAAACAATAAAAGCCTGTCTAGACAAGGGTCTGGGCTCTCCCCTCTTGAGGAGTGGATGAGGCATCCATAGGCACTCTCATCTTGAGAGAGTAGTCGTGCCTGTTCCCTTTTTCTCCACAGGATTGTTGTTGCCTGTGCATTCATTCTCACTGTAAGCCACAGGAGGCAGACTCTGCTGGCCAGGGTCCACCACACCTGGCACCCGAACAGGGATGCAAAGGCAATCAGCCACAAGTGGTATTTACTCGCACATTTGAAAATGTCCAAATGTCAGCACTGTCCAGTTACCTTGTGACCGTTCTTGAGGTTAGCAGCCAGAGGCTGATAAGCAAGTTTTATGTGACATTTCTTGGATCTCATTGTGCATCGTAATAGATTCAAGTACTACAAGTGACAAGTATTCTAGAACATCGCTGGTAATTTGCTTTGTTGCAGCTCCCTTAAACAATGCAGAGATAAAATTTATTTAAAATTCTCCATCACGAGGTAGAATAATAAAGTGAAAAACAAGTGCTTTTGTTTTATGTACATGCCCTTCCTACGTGTGTATGGGCTCGTTTCCTCTGCTCTTCCTGGACTTTGTTCACTATTTCAGGTTCCTCGCACGGGTGCACAATGTGTACACTTCCAGTTTCTCTTTCTGACCTGTGCCTTCAAGGATGAAGACTTCTTTCTCAACTTTTGGTACAAAGCATCTTTACCCCTTCTTTTTCAAGTTTTGGTACAGAGAATCTTTACTATCATTGAGGTAAAGTTATTTTGTAATTCCAGTGGTGATTCATTCCTGAGGTTATGTAGGAGTCCATTTCCTAAGTCACAAACCACAGAACTTTCTAGCCATCCATTCTCACTGAATACTAGCTTAAGTGTTATGAGAGCAAAAAAACATGTTATATAGGATTTTGATGCTGTGATGCTGGTTGAATATTGCTTTAACTTGGAATAGCAACAAAGTCATTTCATTCCTATCCCACCCTCACCCATCATGTGACTCCTGTCCTTTATATCTGTCTTTAAAGTTATTTGAAAGTATATTTTTATTTTTTTACATTTTTATTGTTTTTCAAGTAGTTTTCTGCCTTCCCTGCCCCCAGCTCTCTCCACCTCCCTCCCCTGTTTCCACCTTGCCTTCTTATTGTTCATATGCCCTTCATAATTGTTCCTGCAAACCCTTCATCCTTTCCCCATATAATTCCCTCTCCCCTCTGGTTACTGTCTGTTCTCAATTTCAAGGTCTTTGGTTATATTTTGCTTGCTTGTTCATTTTGTTAATTGGTTCCTGTTAAAGGTGAGATGATATGGTATTTGTCTTTCACCACCTGCCTTGTTTCACTTAGCATAATGGTCTCCAGTTCCATCCATGCTGTCCCAAAGAATGGGAGCTCCTTCTTCTTTCTGCTGCATAGTATTCCATTCTTTTTTGATCCATTCATTTACTGATGGGCATGTAGATGGCTTCCAGCACTTGGCTATTGTAAATTGTGCTGCTATGAACACTGGAGTGCATAGGTTCTTTTGGATTGGTGTTTTGGGATTCTTAGGATATATTCCTAGCAATGGAATTGCTGGGGTAAAAAAGCAGTTCCATTTTTAGTTTTTAAGGGAATTTTATAGTGTTTTACATAGTGGTTGCACCAGTCTGCAATCCCACCAACAATGGATTAGGGTCTCCTCTTCTCCACAACCTCTCTATCACTTGTTTGTTGCTTTGTTTATGATGGCCATTCTGACCAGTGTGAGGTAGTATCTTGTTGTGGTTTTAATTTGCCTATCTCTGATAGCTAACAATACTGAGCATCTTTTAAAATGTTCTTTGGACACTCTGCCTGTCCTCCTTGGAGAAGTGTTCAAGTCCTTTGCCCATGTTTTAATTGAGTTGCTTGTCTTCCTGGAGTGGAGTCATGTGAGGAATCATTGTCTGAGGAATGTCTGAGGAATCATTGGCAAATATGTTTTCCCATACAGTTGGTTCTCTTTTCATTTTAATGCTGTTTTCTTTAGCCATGCAGAAGCTTTTTATTTTGATGATGTCCCATTTATTTATTTTTCCTTATGTCCCTTGCTCTAGGGGATATATCAGTGAAAATACTGCTGTGTGGAATACCTGAGATTTTCCTATTTATGTTCTCCTCTAGAAATGTATGGTGTCATGATTTATATTTAAATCTTTTATCCACTTTTAATTTATTTTTGTGTACAGTGTAAGTTGGTGCTCAAGTTTCATTTTTACGCATGTAGCTGTCCAGTTCTCCCAACACCATTTGTTGAAGAGGCGATTTTTACTCCATTTTATGTTACTATCCCCTTTGTTGACTATTAATTGACCATAGAGACTTGGGTTGATTTCTGGGCTCTGTGTTCTGTTCCATTGATCTGTCTGTTTTTATGCCAGTACCAGGCTGTTTTGATTACAGTGGCCTTGTAATACAGTTTGATACCAGGTATTGTGATCCCTCCTACTTTGTTCTTCTTTCTCAAAATTGCAGCAGATATTAGGGGTCATTTATGGTTCCATATAAATTTTTTAAGTGTTTGATATGTCTGTGAAATGTGGTATTACTACTTTAATAGGTATTGTGTTGAATCTATAAATTGCTTTGGGCAGTATGGACATTTTGATGATGTTAATTCTTCTGATCCATGAACGTAGTATATACCTCCATTTGTTTGTGTTTTCCTTAATTTCTTTCTTCAGTGTTGTGTAGTTTTCTGAGCACAGGTTTTTACCTTCTTGGTTAGGTTTATTCCTAGATATTTTATTTTTCTTGTTGCTATATCAAATGGGATTTTATTCCTGATTTCTGTTTCTGATATTTAATTTTTGATGTACAAAAATACCTTTGATTTCTGAATATTGACTTTGTATCCAACTGTTTTGCCAAATTCATTTATTAGGTCGAGTGTTTTTTTTTTTTTTGGTAGAGTCTATAGGATTTTCTATGTAAACTATCATGTCATCTGCAAACAATGACAATTTGTTTCTTCTTTTCCAATTTAGATGCCTTTATTTCCTTTTCTTGTCTGATTGCTTGACTAGAACTTCCAATACTAGGTTGAATAGAAATGGTGAAAGTGGACAACCTTGTCTTATTCCTGATGTTAGTGAAAAAGCTTTTAGTTTTTGCCCATTGAGTATGATGTTGGCTGTATGTCTCTCCTACATGGCCTTTATTATGTTGATGAATGCTCCATCTATTCCCACTTTGCTGAGTGTTATAATCATAAGTGGGTGCTTTGCTTATCAAATGCTTTTTCCACATCTATTGATATGATCATGTGACTTTTGTCTTCGCTTTTTTTATGTGATGTATTATGTTTATTGATTTGCAAATATTGTATCATCCTTATATCCCTGGGATGAATCCCACTTGGTCATGGTGTATGATCTTTTTAATGTATTGCTGGATGCGGTTCACCAATATTTTGCTGAGGATATTAGCATCTATGTTCATCAGCGATATTGTCTTGAAGTTTTCTTTCTTTGTTGTGTCTTTTTTTCTAATTATGCCATTCCTTTTTATTAGCTAGCATTTTTCTTTTTTAAAAATATTTTATTGATTATGCTATTACAGTTTTCCAAATTTCCCCCCCACCATCCCACCTCCACCCTGCCCCTGCAACCCTCCAGCATTCCCCTTCCTCAGTCTATGTCTATGGGTTATACATATTAGTATTTTGAGTCCTCCATTTCCCATACCATTTTTTATCTCTCCCTGTCTACCTTGTGACTACTAACCATGCTTCTTCTTCCCTGTACCTTTCGCCCCCTATTCCTCCCTTTCCCCTCCCCACTGAAATCCCTCTGTGTGATGTCCATCTCTCTCATTCTCTTTCTGTTCTTGTTGTTTGCTTAGTTTTTGTTTTCATTGTTTTCCTTTTAGGTTCATTTGTTAATAGTTGTGACTTTGTTGTCATTTTATTGTTCATATTTTTATCTCCTTTTTCTTAGATAAGTCCCTTTAACATTTTGTATAATAAGGGCTTGATGATGATGAATTCCTTTAACTTGACCTTATCTGAGAAGCACATTATCTGCTCTTACATTCTAAATGAACGTTTTGCTGGATAGAGTAATCTTGGACGTAGGTCCTTGCTTTTCATGACTTTGAACACTTCTTTCCAGCCCCTTCCTGCCTGCAAGGTTTCTTTTGAGAAATCAGCTGAGAGTCTTATGGGAACTCCTTTGTAGGTAACTCTTTCCTTTCCTCTTGCTTCTCTTAGGATTTTTTCTTTATATTTAATCCTGAGTAACTTAATGAAGATGTGCCTTGGTGTGTTCTTTGGAACTTCCTAGGGACTCTCTGGGCTTCCTGGACTTCTTGGAAGTCTATTTCTTCACCATATGGGGGAAGTATTCCTTCATTATTTTTTCAAATAAGTTTTCAATTTCTTTGTCTTCCTCTTCTCCTTCTTGCACCCCTATAATTTAAATATTGGAATGTTTCAGGTTGTCCCAGAGGTTTGTAAGCGTCTCTTCACTTTTTAGAATTCTTGTATCTTCATTTTGATCTGGATGGATGTTAATTTTTTCCTTTTGTTCATTTCACTTTTCATTTCTGATTGTGTTTATTTGGGTCCTCTCACTTTTTTTTTTTGATGAGCCTGCTTAAAGGCTTGTCAGTTTTATTTAACTTACCAAAGAACCTGCTACTGGATTCACTGATTCTTAGAATTGTGCTTTTAGTCTCTATGTCATTTAATTCTGCACTGATTTTGGTTATTTCCTTCCTTCTACTTGCTTTGAGATGTCTTTGTTGTTGTTACTTGAGTTCTTGTAGGTGTAGGGTTAGGTCATTCACTTCCAATGTTTCTATTTTTTAGATAGGCCTGTATAGCTGTGAACTTCCCTCTCAGAATTGCCTTTGCTGTGTTTCATAAGTTTGGAGTTGTTGTGAGTTCATTTTCATTTGTTTTCAGAAACTTTTTTATTTCCTCCTTTATTTCATTCTTGACCCATTCATTGTTTAATAGCATGCTATTCAATCTCCATGAGTTTGAGTACTTTTGAGTTTTTCCCTTGAGGTTAGTTTCTAGTTTCAGTCCTTTGCTGTCTGAGAAAATGCTTGGTATAATACCAATTTTCTTGAATTTGTTGAAGGTTGTTTTGTGTCCTATCATGTGGTCTGTCTTTGAAAATGTTCCATGTGCATTTGAAAAGAATGTGTGTTTTGCTTCTTGGGATGAAAGACTGTATATATATAATTTAAGTTCTTTTGATCTAGGACATCGTTGAGTGCCACAATATTTGTGTTGATATTTCATTTGGAAGATCTATCATTTTTGACAGTGGGACGTTGAAATCCCCTAATATAATTGTGTTTCTGTGAATATCTTTCTCGAAGTCCTGCAAGACTTTCTTTATGTATTTGTGTGCTCCTATGTTGGGTGCATATGTATTTACAATGTTTATGTGTTCTGGACGGATTCTTCCATTGAGTATTATGAAGCGATGTTCTGGGTCTTTTTTTTATGGCCCTTTTTTTGAAGTCTGTTTTGTCTGAAATGAGTATTGCTCCCCCACCCTCCACTTTTCTTCCCTGTGCATTTGCTTGGAAAATTTGTTTTCAGCCGTTCACTTTCAGTCTTTGTAGGTCTTTTGTCCTGAGGTGGGTCTCTTGTAGGCAGCATATGTGTGGGTGATGCTTTCTTATCCATTCAGCTATTCTATGTCTTTTGATTAGAGAATTTAATCTGTTTACATTTAACGTTATTATCGATAGGTACTTATTTATTGCCATTTTGTTGTACCCGTGTTCCTTTCTCTCTCACTCATTTCCTTCCTTTTCTTAAAGCAGTCCCTCTAGCATCTCTTGCAGAGCTGGTTTTGTAGAGGTGTATTCTTTTAGACTTCTTTATAGGAAACCATTGCGTGTGGTGTGGGCCCAGCTTCCAGTGGAAAGTGAGGTCTGATGCACAGGACCTACGCCCATGGATAGGTTCTCTCATGGGGAATCAGGGCTGCAGTGTACCTAGGCCACTTTGAGACTTGCTTTTTGCTAAAACTTCCTCATCCTAAATTGAGACAGCAAGTTCTTACTGTAACTTCCCAAAATCTGTGCTAAACCTCCCCAGTATGGAGTGTAACCAGTTCAACCACTTTTCTCTTTGCATTTTCAAATATCCTTCATCTGTGTTGTGATTAGTGGCATGATCTCCTTTGTTTCCTGTAAAAGGTAACCACCTAAACCAAATCTGTGCATAGTAAATGAGGACCATCATGTAGTGTACACAGAAAAGCAATAAAGGCCTTTCAAGGCAAGTGCTGAGGCTTTTTTTCCTCTTGAGAGAGAAACCATGCCATCCCTTTTCCTCCACAAGACTCGGTAGTCTGTGTGTATTTCTCATATCTCATCTACAATATGGTGGACCCCACGAGCCAGGGTCCACATCACTTTTGTCTGAGAAGCTCCTTATTTGGCCTTCCATCTTAATAGAGAGCTTTTCTGGGTAAAGTAGCCTTGCTTGCAGGCCTCTGGTTCTCATTACTTGGAGTATTTCTTGCCATTCTCTTCTGGCTTGGAGCATTTCCATTGAGAAGTCAGCTGCTAGCTTATCAGGGCTCCCTTGTATGTTACTTCCTGTCTCTCTCCTGCTGCCTTTAAGATTATTTGTCTCAGGATTTTCCCATTTCAATTATGTTGTGTCTTGAAGTGGGTCTCTTTAGATTCCTCTTCGTTGGGATTCTGTGTTCCCTGGATTTGCGTGTCTTTTTCTCTCATCAAATTAAGGAAATTTTCCATCATTACTGTTTCAAACAGGTTTTCTATCCCTTGCTCTTCTTCTTCTCTTTCTGGTATCACTATTATATGGATATTATTATGATCCATGTTGTCCTACATTTCCCTTAACCCCTGTTCATTCTTTCTGAGCCTCTTTTCCTTTTCTTGCTCTTTCTGGGTGTGTTTTTCTACCTTGTCTTCCAGCTCACTAATCCAATCCTCTGCTTCATCTAGCCTGCTTTTGATTCCTTCTACTATGTTACTCAGTTCAGAAATTGTATTCTTTATTTTCTCTTGCCCTTGTTGATAGTTTCTATTTCATTTTCATGTTGATATAGTTTTCAGTGAGTTTGTTAGAGTTTTCCTATAGTTTTTGGTAATTCTCTGTAAGCTCATTGAGCTTCCTTGAGCTCATTGAGCTCATTGAGATAACCATTGCTTTGAACACAATATCTGATAGTTGACTTGCCTCTTTTTCATTTAGCATTCTTTCTGAGGCTCCCTTCTTTCCTTTCATTTGGGGATTGTTTCTTTGTCTTCCCAGCATTTGTGAGACTCTTCTTCTTAGCCCCTGCTTCTTAAATTGATCTCTTCTGACTTCCCTGGGTTTCTGGTGTGAACTTCTATGGTAAATGACCTGTGAGATTCATTGGCACAGTTTCCATGATCTCCTGAGCTCTCTGGTCTTGGGCTGTTGTTTGTTGACTCTCTATATGTCTTTCGGTTTCGATGTGGGATGTTTCTTTGTGGGTCCTTCCCTCCAGCTGGTTAACTGAGAGTCACTACATCCACCACATCTTGTATTTTGTTGTGCAGGTGTGGACAGGTTGTGTTGAAGCTGATTCTTCTGTGTACAAGGTTTTGAGGCTTCTTTCTAACTCTTGTTCAGTTGTTTGTTTTGAGTAATTTCTCCACCATTTAGTTGCATTTCCAGAGCAGTCCTGGATTGAGGACTTCACCTTCTTCTGTTGTTATCTCTTGGTGGTTCCTTTGTTGGTGGGCTTCCTTTTCCAGCAGGTATACTGGTATTCAAAGCTCCCACCTACTCTTTTTTTGTGATCATTTGGAGGGTAAAGGCAAAATGGTTTAAGACGGTGGGAGTGTATTCTATGGTATTTAAAGTACCAACCTGTACAGAAGAGATAGGATATCCTTTGCATATGTATAGTGTTAACTGTGATATTTCACCCAACTAGCCACTTTTTTAAAAGGGTGGAAAAAATATAAGACTCTTGCTGGGGTAGGGAAGGATTGTGAGATGTATCTAGAAAGCAGTGACCTTGTGGGAGGTCATATAATGAGGTAAAGTGAGAGTAAAGGATAGAAAATAGGTGTAGCATGTAAGGGGATAACCACCAGAGTAATAAAGTTCAGGGAACAATGAAGTGAGCAAAGATTCAGGTTGGGTGTTGTGTAGTATTTACAACTGTGTGGTACAGCAATTATTTACAGTAGTAATGGAGCAACAATCATATGACAGAATCTCTGTGAATAACAAGAATAGGAAGTACAGGACCTAGAGTAGTGTGCTATTGGAACACAAGTGAAGTGAAAGACAGAAAATTTAAAATATACTCTAAAAGAGAGAACAAAGGAAGCCAGTCAAACGATGTAATTTAACAAACCAAGTGAAGAAGACAAAACAGAAGGAAGAGAAATACAAAAATACAAAGAAAATGAAAGATGTAAAAATACTGAATAATAATTATAATACAAATATATAATAACTTGCAAGTTCTCTGGAGTAGCAAAGTGAAATTTGTCTCATTGTCTCAGTTGTTGGGATGACCCTCTTTGGGTCTAACTCTGGTCTTTTCACAGCTGCAGGATTTATTGTCTCACTTGTGGGAATTTAAAAAAATTAAAAAGGAAGGTAGGAAGGAAAGAAGAAGGAATAAAAAATGAAAGAAGGAAAGAAAGGAAGAAGGAATTTAAAAAATTCCTTCTGCTGGCTTTAAGCTGGCCAAGCCAGTTCTGCTGGTCTTCCTGGCTGCAGCAAGCTGAGGAGGGAATGGTTTCACTTTTCTCCCTTCATGAGCCACAGTCTTTGCAGTTGCCCAGCCTGCAGCCCAGTTCCTCAGTTTGCTGCTGGGCCCCCAGTGCCCTTCTGCATCCAGCCTATGTCTTCAGTCCACCAGTTGCACTGTCCTTGAGGTGCACCAATTAGGGGCAACTCACACACAACGTTCTTGCTCTTTGCTGTCCTAAATGCTAGGGACTCTCAGCACCCCTTTAGGGTAATTCAGCACCCCCAGCTGAGTTAAATCTTTCTGGGGATTGCTGACTACCTGAGCCCTGCATCTCTGCTCTGCAGGGGCATCTCCGCCTTCCCCTTGGAGAGCCAGTTGGCCCTGCAGGGCCCGGGGCACAGATGCCAGTTGGGAGGTGCCTCTGGGCAGTGGGGTCAGTTGTGCTGTGTCCCAGGGCTGCCAGAAGGGCCTGAGCACTTGGTCTTGCTGGGTGGGACAAGCAGCTGCAGGCCACGTGGTCAAATGTGTGGCATCTCCAGGGCTGCATGCGTGAGCATGGATGGGCAGTCACCTGGCTACAAGATTGGGTGTGCACTGTCCCTTGGGCTATGGGTATGAATACAGGGTTTCTGTTGCCACAGTGGGAGCACAGCCATGCCACCTACAGGGACAGTGGCATAGGAGGTGGGAGTGGATGCTGCAGGAGAATTCCCCAAACAGCCACTGAGTGCCTCTTTTATCTCTTTTTCTTTTTGGAAAAATTCCTCCTATTCAAGCCTGCCACTCCACACAAGTGCCTGCCCTCTTGCACCTCCTAACTGTCCAACAAGACTGGGGACTATCCAGGTCAGGGCCCATTACTGCCCAACTCTTCCCAGCCAGCATCCACAGTGTTAGTGGGTGCACACCACCCCGTGTGTTTGCCACTTTATCCTTACTTCCCTCCCTGTGACTTCAAGCATCCAGGTCCAATCTGGTGCTGCTCAAACCTTGTTTGGCAGAGGAGGAGCCATTAACCTGGCTCTCTTCCAAGAATCCTGTGGCAGACCCAGTGGGCATTGGGTCTGGGGCTGCAGCTATCCTGGTCCCCACTCTGGTCCCAGGGACTTTATTGTCCTAAAGCACTCTCCTTACTGTCTGATTTTTCAATGTCCTCTACAGCTTTTGGTCTCTAGTCTTCATATACCCTGGGATACTGTTGGCTGTTCACCTGTCCCTCAGAAGATCAGCTAGGTGTTTCACCCATGCTCAGGGGGAAGTGGACTCTGCTCCCCGCTAACTCACCACAATCTTCCGCATGTGTTCTTTAATCACAAAGTTGCTTTTTGGATGTCTCTTCAGGAATATTGAGAGTTAGAAAGCAATTATTGTCGTGTTATTATTTATAGTTAAATTCTGAAAGAGTGTTTTTATTATAAAATAGTGTGTTTTAGAAAATTAATAAGAAAATAACAGCCATAAGTGGTATGTTAGACCATTTTGCCTTCATAGACATTTATGAACCATTTTATCCAAAAAGCGAAGTTTAGCCCTGGCTGCTATGGCTCCATGGGTTTAGCATTGGCCTATGAACCCAAGAGTCACCTGTTCAATTCCCAGTTGGAGCACAGGCCTGGGTTGTGGGCCAAGACCTAGTTTGAGGGCATGTAAGAGGCAACCAATCAATGTTTTTCTTGCACACTGATGTTTCTCTAAACCTTTTACTCCTTCCCATTTTCTCTGTTTAAAAAAGAAATTCTTTAAAAATAAAATAATTCAGACAATCGTGGTTCGATTCCCAGTCAGGGCACATACTGGGGTTGCAGGCCGGTTCCCTGCAGGCCAGTTCCCAGCAGGGGATGCAAGAAAGGCAACCATACATTGATGTTTCTCTCCCTCTCTCCTTCCCTTCCCCTCCAAAGGTAAATAAATAAAATCTTTAAAAAAATAAGTCAAAAAGTTAACTTTACACATTTTCACCTAGTCCACATGGAACATTTCAAAAATAGATCATTTACGAGGTGAGCAAGGAAAACTAAAACATTTCAGGATAATTGAAAGTATATTGAGCTTATTTTCTGACCACAATGGTAAGCTACTGGAATTCAACACTAGGTAAAGCAAACAGACATAAAACAAAAACAATTATGTGAAAATTAAAAATCAGGCTTCTAAACAAAAAAAATATCAAAAAAGAGAAAAAAATCCAAGAAACACCCTGAGACAAATGAAAATAAAAACAACCTCACTAAACCCGAGAGGCAGCAAACACTGTTATTAGAAAATAAACAGTACAGCTGTATGGGCATACCACTAGAGCAAAAAAAATCCCCAGTGAAATCATTTAAATTTACCAGTTAAGAAACAAAACATCAAACAAACAAAAAAGCAAGATGAAAAAGTCAATAAAAATCAGTATATTAAAAAAACAATAGAAAGCCAAATAACATTAAGGGATGGTTATTTAACAAGATAAATATAACGAATAGGCCCTTAGTAACATCCATCAAGCCAAAAATAAAGAGAACAAAAAGGAGTAAAGTAGAAATTAAAGAGGAGAAACTACAATCAACATCACAAATATAAAAAGAATCATTAAAGAATACCCCGTGTCCTTCTTATTTGTTCCTCCAAATCCCTCCCCCTTTTTCCCCTTAACTTCCCTTCCCTCTCCCCTCTGGTCACTATCCCCTTGTTCTCTATTTCAGTGTCTTTGTTTTTTGTTTCTGCTTGCTTGTTTGTTTTGTTATTTAGCTTCCTGTTAAGGGTGAGATCATATGGTATTTGTCTTTCAGAACCTGGCCTATTTCACTCAGCATAATGCTTTCCAGTTCCATCCATGTTGTTGCAAAAGGTAGTAGCTCCTTCTTTCTCTCTGCAGCATAGAATTCCATTGTGTATATGTACCACAATTTTTGGATCCATTCATTTACTGATGGGCACCTAGGTTGCTTCCAACTCTTGGCTATTGTAAATTGTGCTGCTATGAACATTGTGGTGCATAGGTTCTTTGAAATTGATGTTTTAGGATTCTTGGGGTATAATCCCAGCAGTGGAATTGCTGGGTCAAAAGGCAGGTCAATTTTTATTTTTCTGAGAAAATTCCATACTGTTTTCCATAATGGTTGTACCAGTCTGCAATCCCACCAACAGTGAACTAAGGACCCCTTTTCCCCACAACCTCTCCAATATTTGTTGTTTGTTGCTTTGTCTATTATAGCCATCCTGACTGGTGTAAAGTGGTATCTCATTGTGGTTTTAATTTTCATCTCTCTGATAGCT